>NW_027263733.1:0-1984 GCF_044049455.1 Aspergillus lucknowensis | reverse complement strand
TATTATAATTTTAAAAAAAAGAAAAAGTTTACCTATTATAATAAATAATAAGAAAAAAGGATTTTAATATTAATAGTAAATAATTAAGTAATAAACTTAATATTATAAAATATAGACTATTTAAAATCAAGAAAAAACTTATAAATAATAATTATTACTTAATATTACTAGCAAGAATATAAGTTTACCTAGTATTCTATATTTTATTACTTAAACTAATAAAAAATCTAGAAAATACTAATAATAAAATAACTAAAATTAATAAGTGTTAGATTAGGGTCCACCAATCAATCCATAGGAGAACACCTAAGGATATTCTTGATAGGGTAAAGAGAATATAGAATATTTGGGGTTAAATAAAGTATAAAGAGGTAGATAATTATAAATAATTAGTAAATAATAGGTGTATTATTAATCTGGTTAATAATAGATAGAGAATAAAACTTTCTAGTATAGGTAATAATAGTCCTTATATATCTATTCCTATAGTACTCTTAAATACTACATGATACTTATATTAAAGTACCTGTTCTATTATATCTAATTATATTAGATTGCCTGATACTACTATAGTCCAGGTTGGCTCTAGCATTATATTACTTAATATAACCAGGTTAGCATATTATTATTTCTTAGCATTTTAATATAATATTATAGCATGTCAGGTTTATTAGCTATTAATTCTTGTTTTTCTAACAATCCTCCTTTTTGAAGGTCTTTATTCCTAAAGATATAATAAATAGTACTTTCCTAGGTAAGTCTAGTTCTAGCTTACCTTCTTTCTTATCTTAATATCTTGGCACTAACTTTATTATAGCTTTAAATTCTAGTATCTAAAAATAAAATCTTAAATATTAAATTAAAAAAAGTAGCTTTATAATGGTTACTCTCTATATTTAGTATTCTTAATTAAATAAATCATGCAAAAAATCCAAGAATTTAAGTTATTATAATAAGTATATATAGTTAGGTTAAAAATATATTATTCCTAAGCCATCCTTTTCTAATATAAAGTAGAAATATCTTATAGCTATATAATAGAAACTTTGTTTAAAAGATTTAGAAATTCAAGAATAGATTAAACTACTATTAGCCTATTTATATTATATCTAAAAACAAGAGTAGCTTCTTAATTATCATGCAAGCAATTTTATTTCTTATAAAATTAAAGAGATTAAAGAATTAGAAAAGTTAGAAGAAGAAGAGTATAAATAAAAGAAAATTAAAAAAGCTTAACAGGTGCTAGTTATTCTAAATAAAACCTTATAGGCCTATATTGCACAGGCTACTAGTACTTTCTTATTACCTTTTTTAAAGGATTTCTTTTTTGACTAGTTTATTGCTAGAATTCTAGAATCTTCTTATGGTAATTAAGATGCCTAACAGGTTCCCAAGAGTTATCCTCTAGTAGGTAACCTTTCTACTTAACAAGATATTAAATCTAACCTTTCTCTATTTTCTAGTCTAGGATTCTCTCAACTTTATACTCTTTATTAACCTTAGTTACTTTATTATTAGTATTTTCTAGATTTTTTATTAGTTCAAGTAATAAGATATAGAATACTAGGTAAACTTGTATTCTTGCTAGTAGTATTAAGTAGTAGTTATTATTTATAAATTTTTTTTTAATTTTAAATAGTCTATATTTTATAGTATTAAGTTTGTTACTTAATTATTTATTTTTAATATTAAAATCTTTTTTTTTTATTATTTATTATAGCAGGTAAACTTTTTTTTTTTTAAAGTTATAGCATGTTTTTATATTTCTTATTTTAATAAAATTTTATTTTCTTTTTTATTTATTTAATATTATTAGTTATTAATTAGTATAATACTTTTAAATAAGTAATATATATTAATACTATATCTAATTATTTTTTAGCTAATAGTAGTTCTTAATATATTCTAGGATTTTTTCTAAGATTTATATAGTAAGATATAATACTTATTATTATATTTTTTATATTATTAATTATAAATTAAG
>NW_027263732.1:0-2000 GCF_044049455.1 Aspergillus lucknowensis | reverse complement strand
ATAAATATATTAATATAATACTAAAAAGTATAGTTATAGCTATTTAAGCTATAAACTATAATAAGTATAATAGCAAGTATAACTAATATAGCTAAGAGATATAATAGCTATAATAGATAATAAATATATAAGAACTATTACTACCTATACCTAGAAGTTTTATTTACTATCTATTATAACTAGATTAATAATATACCTATTATTTACTAATTACTTTGGATTATCTGCCTCTTTCTATATTTTATTTAACCCAATGTTCTATATTCTCTTTACCCTGTCAAGAATATCCTTAGGCATTCTCCTATAGATCGATCAGCGGACCCTAAATCTAACATTAATATTATAGATAATAAAATTGCCTGCTTGTTTCTAGAGCAAGTTATCTTATTTTTAAAGATAATCTAATTTTACTATTATTTTAGCTATTATAGCTTAGGCTTTCTTTTTTAAAAATAAATTTTATTTTAAATATTAACAAGATACTACTATTTATTATTAAAAAAAGTCTCTTAACTTATAATATATTTTTAACCTAATTAAATATATTTTTTATAGTAAGAAAAACCTTTAGATTTAATACAAGATTTATTAAGCTAATTATAATAAATATAAAAAATAATTATTATGAAGCTATTTTTCTTAAAATAATAGTTAAGCCTGTTTTTATTAATATTTAACTTTAAAAATATTATAAATTAAAACTAAAATATTAGAAAAAAAAAAGATAAGTTATAACTAGAACTTACTAGAAGAATATTATTTATTATATTTTTAAAATAAAGATCTTAAAAGAAGGGGATTATTAGAAAACTTAAATATTAGTAGCTAATAAATCTAGTATATTATAGTAGCCTGCTATAATACTAATAAAAATATATTATACTAACCTAATTATAATAATATAAATATATTAATATAATACTAAGAAATATAATTATAACTATCCAAGTTATAAACTATAATAAGTATAATAATAGGTATAGCTAATATAGCTAAAGAATATAATAGCTATAATAATAATAGAAATATAAAGACTATTATTACTTATGCTTAGAAAGTTTTATCCTTTATCTATTATTAACTAGATTAATAATACATCTATTATTTACTAATTACTTTAGTTATCTACCTCTTCTATACTTTGTTTGACCCTAACAATCTATATTCTCTTTACCCTATCAAGAATATCCTTAGGCGTTCTCCTATGGATTGATCGGCGGACCCTAATCTAACATAGATATAATAGAGCAGGTACTTTAATATAAGTATTATCTAGTATTCTAGGGTATTATAAAACTAGATATATAAGGATTATTATTATCTATACTTAAAAAGTTTTATTCTCTATCTATTATTAACTAGATTAATAATATACCTATTATTTACTAATTACTTTAGTCATCTACCTCTTTCTATACTTTGTTTAACTCTAACAATTTATATTCTCTTCATCCTGTTAAGAATATCCTTAGGCATTCTCCTATGGATTGATTGGCAGACCCTAATCTAACAAATTGCTTCAACACCATGTACAGCTATCAACGCGTTGTTTTGACTGGCAGAATAGCTTCACTAATACTAATTTGGAAGCGGTTCTACTAGCGTGTTGAAGTGGGGGGATGCAAACTTTTGTCATGCTACTGTACTACAGTATAGCAGATCTATTGTGTTAGATTAGGGTCCACTGATCAATCCATAGGAGAATGCCTAAGGATATTCTTGACAGGGTAAAGAGAATATAGAACATTAGGTCAAACAAAGTATAGAAAGAGGCAGATAATCCAAAGTAATTAGTAAATAATAGGTATATTATTAATCTAGTTATAATAGATAGTAAATAAAACTTCTAGATATAGGTAGTAATAGTTTTTATATATCTATTATCTATTATAGCTATTATATCTTTTAGCTATATTAGTTATACTTGCTATTATACTTATTATAGTTTATAGCTTAAATAGCTATAACTATACTTTTTAGTATTATATTAATATATTTAT
>NW_027263731.1:0-2043 GCF_044049455.1 Aspergillus lucknowensis | reverse complement strand
GCAACGCTTGCCATCTCGGTGCTTTATCAACAGAGGAGATGGAATGATATCCAAGGTAAGAGCGCTACGTTGAAGGGCGCGGGTGCGACTTGAAAAAAGCACACTGTGCTGCCTCTAGAGGGTCGCTGGCGGCATATACCTTGTTATACGCTGGCCAGCAAAATGCCGCGCGCCTGGGTATTCTGGCCACCGCTCCAGGGGCAGTGGTGTGAGGAACAACCATGGTTCCAGCGATGACGGCTCCTGACATGTTCTTTCGGCGGGTCCGCAAGCCGTGCCCTGAGTTTGTTAAGAGCGACATGCACGGTACTGTGCCTGTTCCTTACCTATACAAAGTGTTTGTCTCCCTTGGGTTGGAGACCTTGTTGTCACTACTGAGCACAGCGTGGCCAGAGACAGCGCGCATTTATGTACCGCACCCACCATATTTGATGGATTGGGGTTCGCGGATGCTGTTTACTGTTCTAGTTGTTGACTTTACAAAACTCTTGATAGTGTTTGGGTTGCAGGTTCGGTTCGCCGGGGCCCGCAACACAGAACGTGATGTGCTTTTTCCTCTTTGGCAAGCCTTCTAAACACCTGATCTACGATAACACGCTCTAGTTCTGGCCTGCGTACCCCAGGTATGGTACCCGTTCGCGGTGCCGCGTGGTGGGAGAGGACGTGGAGAAGTGCTGGGAGCACGCATAAGGATCAGCGCCACCAACGCAGCAGGAGAACTCTCTAGAACCCCCCCCTTTGCGCTACCAGGTTCACTTCTAGCAGCCATTTCTTTGTTGTTGGATTTAAACTTCAATGCAACATGAACCGATTGCGTTCGATCCGCAGGATTCTGGTTCCACTGGCCATCGCCAGCGATTATCACGAAATGTGGGTCGAAACCTTATCCTGATTCTGTCCAATCTTTGAGGTGCGATATGATCTGCGAGAGGGTCCTTCACCCACACCTTCCCCACCGCGACCAAGCTTCAACGCCTTGACCGGTGCTACTCTAGACGCATTGACAGGGCCCCCGTCGGATGCCTGTCCGCATTGTCTGAATTGCCACGTGGATACTGTATGATCTTGGGCCGGTGTCCTGATTTGGTTGCGGCCCTGCGTCCTTCCGTGGTCGAGATTACCTCATGCCTCGTCCGTGGAACCTGGGTCTGAACCAGCCCTCCCGTCTTGCAGCAATGGAAGCCTCTTTAGGCGGCGACCTCGTATTGCTTCACGCGCGTACAATACAGTAAATTAGCCAGCACACACATTAATATTTGAGATTGTGGACCAACCGACGAAGGGCTTCCTTCCACTGTCGGTGCGGCCTCCTGTGCGACCTGCCAAGGGGATCATGGCACTCTGGCTGGCCGACCGACCCCGTAGCCGAAACGGCATTGAGCTCGACAGTAGCATCTGCTGTGGCGTGCCGTTTACTGTATGGGGTGTTGTATTTCCTATTCTCGGCCTAACACTGTGGCAATCCTAGGGTGGCTCCGACCAACTCCAGTTGATGATTTCTGCTATCTCCAGAATCCGGTCCGGTGCGCGGGGGCAACCCTTTTGGCACAGCGGTTAACGACCTCACCGTGACTCTCAACCGGACACGGCCGGTTCACGCCGCGAGTTCCCAAACACGCGCCAGGTGTAGCTCTTGTATTCGTACGACCAGACAACCTACGGTTGCGCCCCAGGCCATTATGGCCCGCCGTCGGATGGAAAGTACTATCATCAACGTTGTGTACTGAAGTTCTTCGTCGATTGTAAAGTACGGTTACAGGATAGCTCTGAACGACCAGGTCGATCATTGCCACCGGGACATCGTATTTCCCAATCCAGCCAGGAGGCACAGTATCTTTGCCTCGGACTGCATACCATACCACGATTTTGCTCCGCGACTATCGGTATTGAGCCCTCGTATGGTTCTGCAGGGGTTGCGCATTCCGACCTGACGTCAAATTCCGTTTCGCCAGGACGGCCGTGTGGCATGATTAGATGCAAGGCGTAGTAGAATATATCATTCTCATTCTTTCAATGAATGGATTCGTGAATGTTGTAGTCAGC
>NW_027263730.1:0-2128 GCF_044049455.1 Aspergillus lucknowensis | reverse complement strand
AAAAAAAAGAATAATACTAAAAATATAAGAAAATATAGATATTAAATACTAAAAAATAGAAAAAATATTTACTAAACTTTAAAAAAAGGTTAGCTTAGATATTATATAATACTAATAAATTATTTATAATAAAATTATATATTTAGAAATATAAAAATTATTATAAAGTTTACTAGCAGAAATCTAATAATATAAATAATAAGTAATATTACTTAGTAAAAGAAAAACAAGATAATAATAATAAAATCTTTTTTTTAACTAATAAGTTCTATATATGGTTAATAGTTTAGAATACTAATAAAATAATAATAACTTAGTATAAAACTTATAAAATATAAATAGAAATCTTATAAAAAAATAAAAGTTATAAAATTAGTAACTTCTTAAAAAATAAACCTTATATTTACATGCTATCTTAAGTAATATATTAAAAATAATCTAGGAAAATATAGTAGGATTATATTATAAAATATAAATAATATAAAGATTAGATATTTCTACTATATCTAGAATATAGAGAAATATATAAATAAATAATAAAAGAATTTAAATAAATATTAAACTTAAGAGGAACATGTTTCTATAATAATTAAATTAGATATATATAAAACTACTTATATAATTATTACCTGATTTTTAAAGGAATAATATACTAAAAAATTAATTAAATATTTTATTATAATAACTTTTATAAAAATATATCTATATAAAGCAAGAAAATAGATAATATTTATAATAACTAAGTATATTAGACAAGCTAGACTATAAATATTCTATAAAAAAAAACTATAACTATATTTTTATAAATAAAAAATATCTATATTATTTCTATTTAATAATATATAATTATAAGATTAAAAAATATATTTTTTATCCTAAAAAATAAATAATAATATATAACAAGACCTGTTATATAAAAGAAAATAAAAATAGCATAAAAAATATTAATAAGAAGTTTAGCTTTATATAATAGAAAACTAGATATTATTAATTATACTTGCTATAATTAATAAATATAAAGCAAGAATCCTAATTAATTTTAAAATATTAAATAATTTTATAAGACTAGAGTTTGCTAAATAATATAAAATTAAATCTAAGCTAACTAGAAAAATCCTTAAAATTATTAAATTTAGAAGCAAAATATTATACTATAAATTAGAAATAAAAATAAGGATTATTTAACTAAGCTTAGGAATATATATTAAGAATTTAATATTTAAGATTATACTAATAAAAGAAAGACTATATAATATAATTATAAAAATATCTTAGTTAGTAAGACAAGGACTAACTATTAATTAGATAAAAAAAAAATTATAATTAAAAAATACTATTTAGTTATAAAAATAAAAGATTATAATATACAAGCCTATAATATTAGAAAAGAATTAGGAATAATCTTTAATAATAAGGATTAAAAAATAATAAATATCTTAGAACAAGAAGCTATCTAAATAAAAATAATAAAAAGAATATACAAAGTATTAAGTAAAATAACTAGGAATAATAAAATAAGAATCTAACTTATAAAAAATAGATATTTTAAGTTAAAAAAAATTTATAAAGCTAAACTTGCTAAAATTAAAAAATTATTACTAAAAAAATATTATAAGTTTATTAAATTATTTATAAAATTAAATTACTAATTATCTAGTTATAAATTATAATATAAAATAAAAATATTATTAAAACTAAATATTAAGCTACTACAAGTCAAGTAATACTAAAAGTTATCTAAAAAATTAGTAATAGAAAATAAATTTATTAAGAAATTCTTGGAAACTAGGTATATATATAAGTTAAAATCTAAGATATTATTATAACTAATATTTATATTAAAGAAAAATAGGAAAATAAGAATAGTAATTAATTATAAAAAACTTAATAATACTATAATACTAGATATAAATAAAATACTATATATAGAATAAAAAAGAGATTTACTATTAAAAATAAAAATTATAACTATTTTTAATATATAATAGGATTATTATAATTTCTTAATATATAAAAATAATATCTAGAAAATAGTATTTCTTATAAACCAAGAGTTATAAATAAATTATCATATTTATAGAACTTATATAATTACCTATAAAATTTTTAAGGTTTATAACTTATATAT
>NW_027263729.1:0-2173 GCF_044049455.1 Aspergillus lucknowensis | reverse complement strand
ATTAAAATATTAATTAAATATTTTACTATAATAACTTTTATAAAAAATATATCTATATAAAGCAAGAATATAAATAATATTTATAGAAACTAAGTATATTAGATAAACTAGACTATAGTTACCCTATAAGAGAAGACTATAATTATACTTTTATAAGTAAAGAATATCTATATTTTTATAATCTAATAATATATAACTATAAAATTAAGAAATATATCTATTATTCTAAGAAATAGCTAGTAATACTATATAATAAAAATTATTATTATAAAGAAAAATAAAAATAGTACAAGAAATATTAATTAGAGGTTTAGCTCTATATAATTAAGAACTAAATATTATTAGTTATACTTGTAATAATTAATAAATATAATACAAGAATCCTAATAAACTTGGAAGTAATGATAGAGTTTATTAGACCTAAGTTTACTAAATAATATAAAATTAAGTCTAAGCTAACTAGAAATTAAGTTTAAATTATTAGGTTTAAAGGAAAATTGCTACATAATAAACTTAAAATAAAAATAGAAATAACCTAGATAGATTTAGAAATATATACTAAAGAATTAATATTTAGAATTATACTAATAGATAAAAGTTAGTATAATATAATTATAAGAATACCTTGGCTAGTAAAGTATGAACCAAGTATTAATTAGAAAAAGGAAAAAATTATAATTAAAAAATATTAATTAGTTATAAAAAAACAAGACTATAATATTCAAGCTTATAGTATTAGAGGAGAATCAAGAAAAATCTCTAGTAATAAGGATTAAATAATAATAATAGCCTTTAAAATAAAGACTAAACTATTAATAATAATAAAAAAATATATATAGTATTACAGGAACTAATAACTAGAAATAATAAAATAGGTATCTAATTTTAGGAGAATAAATATTCTAGGCTAAAACTAAAAGAAATTTATAAAGCTAAACTTACTAAAATTAAGAAGTTATTACTAAAAAAATATTATAAGTTTATTAAATTATTTATAAAACTAGATTATTAACTACTAAAATATAATATATATTATAAAACTAAAATACTACTAGTTAAAAGAGCAAAACTAAAGCAAGCTTAATAATTTAAAAAATTATTAAAAGAGCTAAAATTAGAGCAAGAATTTATTAAAAAATTAGATTTACCATGCTTAACTAGACCTATATTTATATCTAAGAAAGATAATAAGAAGTAACTTGTTCTTAACTTTTAATAGCTAAATAATCTTATAATTAAGAATACTAATAAAATATTATATATAAGATAAAAAAAAGACCTGCTATAAGAAGCTATAATTATAATAGTATTTAATATCTAATAAAAATATTATAATATCATGCTATAAAAAAAAGACTAATATTTAATAATTTTTCTAATAGATTTAGGGTTATACTAATAGGTAGTTACACCTATAGAACTTATATAATTACTTATAAAATTTATTAGATTTATAACCTATATATTATAATAATATTTAAACAAGACTATTACTATCTATTTTAATAATATAATTATCTACTTATAAAACTTAAAAAAGCATAAGAAATATATATAAGAAGTTATAATAATAATAATAGAAGCTAGACTTATACTTAGTATTAAGAAGTATAAATTTAATACTACTAAAATTAAATATCTAGGTATAAGGTTTATACTAGAAAAATAGCAGATATTATAAGAAAAAATTAATATAATATTAAATTGGCCTATACTAACTAACAAGAAAGAAGTTTAAGGATTCTTAAAAATATTAGAATATATACAAGAATATCTCTACTAACATGCATAGAATTTATAACTTAAAGATAATATATTATTTATTTAGGGATAAAAAGAGCAGGAATCAATAGATTTGGTTAAAAAAATAGTTAAAAAAGTACTAATCTTATAATTACATAACCTAGAATAATAAAACTATATAAAAATAGATATATTAAAAGAAGGAATAGGAATAATCCTTAAGCAAAAAAATAATAATAAAAAATTATAACCTATTTTATTTTATTTAAAGAAGCTAATCCAAGCTAAAAGAAACTATAATACTTATAACCAAGAGATACTTGTAATTATTAAAAGATTTAAGTATTAAAAATATTACTTATAAGAAGCAAAATATAAAATAATTATTTAAATAAATTATAAGAATTTAATATTTTTTATAATAATAAAA
>NW_027263728.1:0-2231 GCF_044049455.1 Aspergillus lucknowensis | reverse complement strand
CAGGTTTGAATGTCAGGTTTGAATGTCAGGTTTGAATGTCAGGTTTGAATGTCAGGTTTGAATGTCAGGTTTGAATGCCAGGTTTGAATGCCAGGTTTGAATCACAGGTTTGAATCACAGGTTTGAATCTTAGGTCCGAATCTTAGGTCTAAATCTTAGGTCTAAACCTCAGATGTGAATTATAGGGTTGGACTCAGGTATGAATTACATATAATACAGATATGAATTACAGGTTTGGATCTGAAGTTGAATTCCTCTGTCCCCGGAGCAGGAGCAGAAGGACAACAGGGAGAAATGGCTTTTTCGTCTTGTTTACTGCCATATGCACTGATATGTACGGCATTATTGACAAGAGGAAGGTGATTTCCCACAGGATGCTGCGCGGTTGTTTCGTATTAGGCCGTGAAGCGGTGCGTGGCGGGGCGCTTACGCTGGGTTGCTTGTAGCATCAATTGGATGATTAAGGGTCTCCCGTTACTCGGAATACAAATTGAGGGCCCGGTTCTGTCCAAGACAGGTTGAAGCGGATGAGTGGAGTCATATATCTTTGGTCTGTCCGTACGCCAACGCCACGGGAAAAGGATAACGCGATATTGCAAAAGCTCTCTTGATGGTGATAGCGGCATAGGGCTCAGATAGTCATATGCGACCATCCGGGAGCAAGTCACATAAAGAACTTGGTGCAATTCATTCTGTCTACGTCCTGCAGATCGGTAGAGAAATCGAGGTCATTCGTAGAGCAACCCCCTTATATATACCACAACATTGAAATTTGATACCCGAGGATGATTCGAATGGGAACCTCTATTTTCCGCGCAAGGAGTGCTACAGTGGATGTGCCCCGTGCTCGATATAGATGGAGATCAGGGAGATCTGAATACGGACGGGTAAAGTTCACTTCTGGTAGATACAGCACTCCGAAATCGCGACCGCGCACAACTCTAAAAAACCTGGAGAAAATATCGTGTTACTGTACAGTACAGTACAGTACAGTACAGTACAGTATACATCTGGACAATAAATCTAGGACGGAACATAGTAATCCGGCCGCCGCCTCACTCTACTAGACCTCCATGATCCTCCTTGGCGCAGAGCCGGAACGTCGCTGGTGACCGTGGGCGGTGGACTAGTCGTTACTGGGCTGGGGCTTGAGGTGGCTGGTTCAAGGACCGGATACTGTGGATCACCGGTTGGAGAGTTCGGTTCCCGGGTAAGAGGCTCGGTCGAAGGCTGTGGCGGGTTCTCTATATAGAGCCCGTCGAAGGTTCGAATCTCTCGGCTATGCGACGTATCAGTGGCTATCGTACAACAAGGCAATCGGCGAGGGCTCTTACCAGTATGGACAGGTATGTGGTGTCGACGTGGAGCGAGTGGATAACCACTCCACCATGCAGGTCAAGTGAAAATCGCACGAACACTCTTCACAAGTAACCACGACCCTACTTGGCGATTCGCTATCGTGGCAAATGCTGCAGGCCATTGGCGGTAGTGGCCGGCAGCGGAAGCTGCGAAGAATAATATGAGAGACTTCCCCAGAGCTGCTGAGCACCTCAAGTGATGCGAGTCGGGTGGTTGAGACTGTAAATGCGACGGCGTTTTGCTCCAATGCGGCGGGGCTTACTGGTCGACGGCCCGCTGGTTGACGAGGGCTAACAGCTGCTGGCCTTTCGGGAGCCTCGATGTCGCGATCTTCAGTATGTCCCTCGCCCGACCCAGCCGCGCCAACAGGCAGCGAACTGAACATGTCGCGCGAAATAGCGGGCGCGAAGCTTCTCATATTGTCAACCGCTCGCTGCCACTTCTGGGCGATTGATGAAGCCTGACCCTGATGCCATCTCTTGCAGAGAAGAAGACTAGCGATCTGGCGCAGCCAGATCCGCACCTCCTCTGAAGCGAGAGGAATCCGCCCTAGGGTTTCCAGCTTGCTCCTGGCATCCTGGCGGGCGTTCCGCGAGACTGCGCAAGCGCAAACATTCCCTCTACTCGTAGCTCCAATGCACGTTGATGTTTGTAGAGGGTCTTTGATTGCGCAGACGTCCAGCGGCTGCCACGGTCCAGACATAGCAAGCCTCGGTTCTTACTCTGATCGGTTTGCGTATAGGACCGATGGGAGCAGGAATGAGAGAGCAGATGGCGGGTTTTATGCTGTGAGGATTGCTTCATAGTCCGACAGCCGCGGCGCACATGGCTACCATCTCACTGGAAGTTTCACTAAGAAGCTTCTGGGGCTG
>NW_027263727.1:0-2258 GCF_044049455.1 Aspergillus lucknowensis | reverse complement strand
AAAGTATATAAATAAATAGTAGAAAATTTTAAATAAAGATTAAACTTAAAAGAAATATGCTTTTATAATAAGTAAATTAGATATATATAAAATTACCTACATAATTACTATTTAATTACTAGAAGAATATTATACTAAAATATTAATAAAAAATATATTTATATAAAATAAGAATATAGATAATATCTATAGAAACTAAGTATATTAAATAAGCTAGATTATAATTATTTTATAAAAGAAAATTATAACTATATTTTTATAAGTAAAAAATATCTATATTATTGTAACTTGGCAATACATAATTATAAGATTAAAAAATGTATATACTATCCTAAAAAATAACTAGGAATATATAATAAAAATTATTACTAAAAAAAAGGAACTAAAATAGGACAAGAAATATTAATAAAAAGTTTAGTTTTATATAATAGAAAGCTAAGTATTACTAGTTATGCTTGCTATAATTAATAGATATAAAGTAAGAATCTTAATAAACTTTAAAGCCTTAGAAAAGTTTATTAGACCTAAATTTAATAATATAGAATCAAGTCTAAACTAATAGAAAAGAACCTCAAGATTATTAGATTTAAAAGAAGAATATTATATTATAAATCTAAGATAAAAATATAAATTATTTAAATAAACTCAAGAATATATATTAAGAATCTAATATTCAAGATTATATTAATAGAAGAAAAACTATACTTGCTAAAATTAAAAAGTTACTATTAAAAAATACTATAAGTTTATTAAATTATTTATAAAATTAGATTATTAATTATCTAGTTATAAACTATAATATAAAATAAGAATATTACTAAAATGAAATATTAAGCTACTATAAGTCAAGTAATATTAAAAGTTATCTAAAAAAATTAGTAATAAAAGACAAGTTTATTAAAAAATTCTTAGAAGCTAGATAGATATATATATATATATTAAAATCTAAGATATTATTATAACTAATATTTATACTAAAAAAGAATAGAAAAATAAGAATAGTAATTAATTGTAAAAAGCTTAATGATATTTAAATACTAAATATAAATAAGGTATTATATATATAATAAAAAAGAGGTTTACTATATAAAGTAAAAATTATAACTATTTTTAATATATAATAGGATTATTATAATCTCTTAATTTATAAAAATAATATCTATAAAATAATAATAATAATACCAAAAGCTAGACTAATACTAAATATTAGAAAATATAAATTTAATATTATAAAAATCAAGTATTTAGATATAAAACTTATAGTAGAAAAATAGTAAATACTATAAAAAATATTAATATAATATTAAACTAGCCAATACTAACTAACAAGAAAGGAGTTTAAGAATGTTTAGGAATACTAAGATATATATAAGAATATCTCTTTTAACATGTATAAAATTTATAATCTATAATAAAGTTACTTAAAGATAATATACTATTTATCTTGGAAAAGTAGAGTAAAAATTAATGAAATTAGTTAAGAAGATAATTAAAAAAGTATTAATCTTATAACTATATAACCTAAAATAATAAAACTACATAAAAATATACATATTAAAAAAAGGATTAAAAATAGTTCTTAAAAAAATAATAATAAGAAAATATAATTTATTTTATTTTATTTAAGAAAAATAACACAAGCTAAATAAAATTATAATATATACAACTAAAAGATACTTATAATTATTAAAACTTTAAGTATTAGAAATATTATTTATAAAAAATATAATATAAAATAATTATTTAGATGAATTATAAGAATTTAATATTTTTTATAATAGTAAAAAAACTTAAAAAATAATAAATATAATTGGCCTAAGAACTTTTATAATACTAATTTAAGATTAAGTATATTAATAACAGGAAAAATATTATAGTAAATATATTAAGTAGAATCTCTAACTATATAATTAGTATTAAGAATCTAAAAATAAATATACTAAAAATTAATAAAAATAGGTTATAGTTTAACTAAAAAATATAGCTAGTAGTAACAGTTATAATTAATTATAAGTTTCTTATAGAACTTAAGAAGTAAAAAAAAAAATAGAATAATCTAGACCTGGAAATTTAATATAAATAATATTAAAAAAAAGTAATAAACTATTATAATAAAATAAATTAATTATAATATCTAATAAAATAATTAGAGAAATAATTTAGAAATACTATAATCTATTATCTAAAGAATACTAAAAGATTAAAAAAATAATAAAAAAGATTTAACAAGTATATTATTTTTTATAAATATATAAAAA
>NW_027263726.1:0-2270 GCF_044049455.1 Aspergillus lucknowensis | reverse complement strand
AAATATTTAAATTATTATAACTTGGTAATATATTACTATAAGGTTAAAAAGTATATTTTTTATCCTAAAGGATAATTATTAATATATAACAAGGACTATTACTAAAAAAAAACTAAAATAATATAAAAAATATTAATAAGAAGTTTAGCTCTATATAATAGAAAGCTAAATATTATTAGTTATACTTGCTATAATTAATAGATATAAAATTAGAATTTTAATAAACTTTAGAGCCTTGGATAAGTTTACTAGATCTAAGTTTACTAAATAATATAGGATTAAATCTAAATTAATAAAAAGGAATCTTAAAATTATTAGATTTAGAAAAATACTATATTATAAGCCCAAGATAAAAATAAGAATTATTTAAATAAATTTAGAAGTATATGCTAAATATCTAATATTTAAGATTATACTAATAAAAGAAAGACTATATAATATAATTATAGAAATACCTTGGTTAATAAAATAAGAACCAAGAATTAATTAGATGAAAGGAAAAGTTATAATTAAAAAATATTATTTAATTATAAAAAAACAAAACTATAATATACAAGCTTATAATATTAAAAAAATTGAGAATAATCTCTAATAGTAAGAATCAAAAGGTAATAACTATTTTAAAAAAAAATATTTAAATAAAAATAACCAATAAGATAAAAGAAATATTAAGAAAAATAACTATAAATAATAAAACAAGAATCTAACTTGTAAAAAATATATATTCTAAGCTAAAAAAGTTTATAAAGCTAAACTTGCTAAAATTAAAAAATAATTACTAGTATAGTACTACAAGTTTATTAAATTATTTATAAAACCCAATTATTAAGTATTAAAGTATAATACAAGTTATAAAGCTAAGATACTACTAGTTAAAAGAGCTAAATTAAAAAAAACCTTGATAGTTTAAGAAGTTATTAGAAAAGATAGAGCTAGAGCAAGAATTTATTAAAAATTTTTACTCTATTAGGTATATTAAAGAATTAGATTTGCCTTGTTTATTATAACCTATATTTATATCTAAGAAGAATAAAAAGAAGCAATTTGTCCCTAACTATTAATAGCTAAATAATATTATAATTAAAGATGCTAATAAAGTATTATATAAAGGCTAGAAATGGGATATATTATAAAAAATAAAAATTATAATACTATTTAATATTAAATAGGGATATTATAATATCTTACTATAAAAAAAGATTAATATATAATAGTTTTTCTAATAGACTTAGGACTATATTAATAGATAGTTATACCTATAAAACTAATATTATTACTAGTAGAATTTACTAGGTTTATAACCTATATATTATAATAATACTTAAACAAGATTATTACTATCTACTTTATAATATAATTATTTATAAATCTAGAAAAGCATAAAAGATACATACAAGTTATAATAATAATAATAGAAGCTAGGCTTATATTTAGCATTAAGAAATACAACTTTAATATAACTAAAATTAGATATCTAGATATAAAGTTTATACTAGAAGAATAGCAAATATTATAAAAAAAAGATTAATACAATATTAAATTAGCTAATACTAACTAATAAAAAAAGAGTATAAGAATTTTTAGAAATATTAAGATATATATAAAAATATTGTTACTAATATATATAAAATCCATAATCTATAATAGAACTACTTAAAAATAATATACTATTTATCTAGGAACAAAAAAAGTAGGAATTAATAGAATTAGTTAAAAAATAATTAAAAAAATACTAATCTTATAGCTATATAACCTAGAATAATAAAACTATATAAAAATAGATATATTAAAAAAAAGATTAGAAATAATTCTTGAATAAAAAAATAATAAGAAGAAATTATAGCTTATCTTATTTTATTTAAAAAAGATAACTTAAGCTAAATAAAATTATAATATATATAATCAAGAGATACTATAAGAACTTAATATTCTTTATAATAATAAAATAATTTAAAAAATAATAAATATAATAGGCTTAAAAGCTTTTATAATACTAATTTAAGATAAAGTATATTAATAGCAAGAAAAATATTATAGTAAATATACTAAATAAAAACCCTAACTATATAATTAATATTAAAAATCTAGTAATATATATACTAAAAATTAATAAAAATAGATTATAATTTAATTAATAAGTATAATTAGTAATAATAGTTATAATAGTTATAATAAATAATTACAAGTTCCCTATATAACTTAAAAAAGAATATAAAAAGGATAGAATAATTTAGACTTAGAAATTTAAGATAATATTAAAAAAGTAATAA
>NW_027263725.1:0-2324 GCF_044049455.1 Aspergillus lucknowensis | reverse complement strand
AAATACTTTTTAAATTCCTAGAATTACTTGTTAAATAGATTATATAGTTATAAGTAATAGTTATTATTATTTTATTTATAAATAGTATAGGTCTCTAGATACCTATTATAAGTTTTAATATATTTTTACTAATAATCCTTAGTCTTTTCTTAATATATTAGATCCTAATATAGGTATTAATTAAAGAAATCTTTTAAGCTTTTAATAAATTTTTAAGAGTCTTTTTATATAGCTATAATAATATTATCTATTTAATAGACAAGCTTATTTTTATTAGTTTTTAAAAACTCAAGTTATTATTTTTAATATTATTTATTTTTATATAGTCTAGTAGCCTATAGCTAATACTAGTATAGTTTATATTTTTTAGTATTATTTTTTTATAAATTTTTTTTTTTTAAGATTATAAACTTATTACTAAATTCCTTTTTATTAGATTTAAGGCCTTCTAGCTATATTCTATATTATTTATTAAATAGATTAACTTTTTATATAATTATAGGAAAGTTACTATATTTTTTTTCTTAAACTAGCTTGTTATTAATAGCTTTATTATAATAAGATTTATCTATTTTTTTTAGCTTTTTCTTTATTAGTTTATAAAATTATAATATTAAGCTAATATTTTAGCTAGTATAGTAATTCTTTTTAAAAAATTTTATTTAACTACTTAATTATTTTTTTAATATTTATAAGAATTTTAGTAATTATTTTAAGTATTTTTTTTCCCTTATATACCTTACTAGTAACATTAATAATTTATTTAATATATCTTTTAATATTTATTTTTATTTTTCTAGATAGTATAATTATTATTTCTAGTAAGTTTAGTATAAGATTTAGATTCTATTTTCTAGTATTTTATCTAAGTTTATTTTAAGTTATTAGAATAGAAGTATATTTTACCTTTTTTTAGTAATATCCTAGGTATTATTAATAATTATAATATGCTTATCTTAAGCTAAGGCTTTCCTAGCCTTTTCTAAGGAATTATTAATTATAATAGATATCTTACTAGTAGTATTATCCTATTTCCTAGTTATATTTAATATTATAATTTCTTACATGGCTTTTAGTTAATATTATCTAGCTTTTTTTTAAGGTTTTTAGCTATATTACTTTTATTTCTTATAGTCTACTATTTTATAATCTAGTTTATTATAAAAAAAATATAATTTTTTTTTAATAATAATCTTATTCTATCTTAAAAATTATTATATTTAAATTTATAAATTAAAGTCTATATAAATTATTATTCTTTTAGGATCTAGTTTAAAATTATTAGTTATTATTAATATAATAGCTATTATATCTACTCTAACTTTTTCTAGAATAGTATTTTTTATAATTTTATTAATCTTATTATTCTCTTAGCTTCTTAAATTAGTTCTTTATTCTAAATACTAGGTTATATATTTCTACTAGAGTATTAAGCCTAGGTAGAAATACTATTTTTTTCTAGATATTATAATCTAGGGCCCTTTTAAAATAATATATAAAAGTATTATTTTCTTATATTAGGTATAATATAATTTATTAAAACTTTAAAATAAATATACTTATATCCCTTCTAGACTAGTATATTTTTCTAATCTACTTTTTAGTATTATAGGTCTTATTAATATTTTTAAAAATATAAGTAAGTTACTTCTTAAAATAATTATAGCTTAGAAATAGCTATCTAGTATTACTAACTAGCTTATTTTTATTTTTTCTAGTTTTTTACTATTTTTTTATAAAAAATTTAAATTACTTATATATTTTTTTTTAAGATAAATAAATATAAATATAATCTTATTAGCCTTGCTAACTAGCTTATTTTAATTAATATTAATAAAGGTTTATATTTATATAAGAAAAAAATATAGCTTAATTTAAGTATTATTAAAAAATTTAAATACCTTGATTTTTAAAACCTTGGTTTTAAGTTTAATTTTAAATATAAAAATATAATCCTAGAATTATTCTAATATCTTTTAATATTTTTTAAAAGTTTTATTATTTTTAGATATATTATTTTACTAGTTTAGGTTACTAGTAACCTAATTAATAATTCTAGTTTATTTATTAAGTTATACTTATATTTTAGTAATAATTTTTTATAAAATTTTATTTTTTAAAAATATAATAGCTTAATACTAGTATTAAAATATTATATTAATAATTTTAAGTTAATCTAAGATATAACTTATACTAATTAATAATTAATTTATTATTAAAATAATAATTTTTTATATATTTCTAACCCTAGACTCTTATATAAAACTTCTAAAAAATTTAGATTAACTTGTTTTATTTAATATAATTATATTTAATAAATATAG
>NW_027263724.1:0-2460 GCF_044049455.1 Aspergillus lucknowensis | reverse complement strand
AATTCTATTATAATAAAAAATATAAAAACATGCTATAATTTTAAAAAAAAAAAATTTACTTGCTATAATAAATAATAAAAAAAAAAGATTTTAATATTAAGAGTAAATAATTAAGTAATAAACTTAATAGTATAAAATATAGACTATTCAAAATTAAGAAAAAACTTATAAATAATAACTATTATTTAATATTACTAGTAAAAATACAAGTTTACCTAGTATTCTATATCTTATTACTTAAACTAATAAAGAGTCTAGAAAATACTAATAATAAAATAACTAAAATTAATAAGGAATATAAAATTAAATAAATCCTAGACTAATAAATGAAGAAAGATTAGATTTAATATCTTATTAAGTAGAAAGGTTACCTACTAGAAGATAACTCTTAAAAACCTATTAGGTATCTTAATTACCCTAAAAAGATTCTAGAATTCTAGCAATAAACTAGTTAAAAAAGAAATCCTTTAAAAAAAATAATAAAAAAGTATTAATAGCTTATATAATATAGGCCTGCAAGATTTTATTTAAAATAACTAGTACTTACTATACTTTTTTAATTTTTTTTTACTTATACTTTTTCTTTTTTTCTATTTTTTCTAAAGACTCTAGCTTTTTTATCTTCTTATAATTTTAAGTAATAAAATTATTTATATAATAATATAATAACTATTTTTACTTGTAAAAATAAAAGAGTTTTAATAGTAGTAACTCTTTATTTTTTTTAATTTTATTTTAAGCTTTAACAAGTTTCTACTACTTGCTATTAGAAAATATTATTTTTAACTTAATATATTTATAATTTCCTGCTTTTATATATTTGCTATATCTTAATAAGCTTTTAAATTTAATATAGGATTTTTTAAGATAAAAGTAATATTTATATAAAAAGACTATTATAAAGCTATTATCTTTAATTTTGTGACTTAAAGAACCTTTAATAATATTAGCCTTTAAAGCTATAACAAGAAATTAGTACTAAAATATAGAGAAAAAAACAGGATAAGTTATGCTAGACTTACCTAGGAAAATACTACTTATTATATTTTTAGGGACAAAGACCTTAGGAGAAGGGGATTATTAGAGAATTAGATATTAATAGCTAATAAATCTTGCTATATTATAGTTCTATATTATAATACTAAGAAATAATAATAAGCTAATCTAGTTATATTAAAAAATATAATAATAGAATAAATTAGGACTATAAGTATACTATAAGTATAAAGAAATATATTAGAAATATAATTATATTAGAATTATAGTATAATACAAGTATAAGAAGGATATAATAGGTTAAGATATATAAGAACTATTATTACCTATACTTAGAAAGTTTTATTCTCTATCTATTATTAACTAGATTAATAATATACCTATTATTTACTAATTATTTTAGTTATCTACCTCTTTCTATATCTTATTTAACCCCAAAATATTCTATATTTTTTTTATCCTGTTAAAAATATCCCTAGATATTCTCCTATAGATTAATTAGTAGACCCTAATCTAATAATAATAGACCCTTAATTAAATAAAGAGAAGTATTTACTATTAATATAGTAGGAGATAATAGCATTTCTAGGAATCTAGCTACTAATACTTTAAGAAAGTTAGTTATAACTAGGGAATTAATAGACTTTAAAAAGATTATATAATTAGATAATATAATTAACTCTTTATTAAACCAAGTTAGTATATTATAATTATTTAAGAATATTAAGATAAATAAACTAGAGCTATTTAAAGATAAGCAAGCAATTTTAAGAAGTTATCTAACTATAATAGATATATACTTTTATATTAATAACCTAGGAAGTATACCTGGGTTTAATAAGATTATATTTACTATTTCTTACCTTAAAAAACCTATATTTAACTAGTTTAAATCTTATATATATAATTATTAAGAAAAACTATAATACTAGAAAAAACCTATAACTAATATAATCTTTAATAAATATAAAGCTTTTAAGAAATAGTTTAAGCAAGTATTTAAAAATTAAAATACTATAAAAATTACTAAGAATTAGATCTACTTATTATATTAAAAAAAGATAATTTATAAGAAATATACTATAAAATTCTACTAGATTATATCTAATTTAATATAAGAAGATAGTATATTTAAGTCTACTTATTACAAGAGATTAAAGGCAAGAACTAAAAATATATTTATATTAATTAATAATAAGCCTAAGAGTTTAAATAAGCTTATTAATTAAGTATCTAAGATTAAGATTTAATATACTAAATAATAGCTTAAGAAATAGTAATAAAAAAACTAATTAACTATTAGAAGTAATAACAAGATAAAAATAAAAATATTAAAATATAGATAAATACTACTATTAGTAAGACTTAATAAAATAACTAGAATAGTAAAAGGAAAAAAAAGTTTAATAAAAAATATTTTAAATATAATAAACCTAGATATATTATAAAAAATTATTATATTAA